>NC_138300.1:96597500-96637500 GCF_965601325.2 Salmo salar
GTTCTCAGAGGGCAAGTAGACTAAATAATGGGCCCCTATTAAGAGATACTAATGATCTGAATGGAATGCAATGGAACTGTCATGTCACTGTGATTTCAAATTTACACATAGATGATTTATTTGTTGGCATTTTTGTTTCCCGTTTGTTGATTTGGAATGGAGTGTTCCCTAACCCTGATAGGCACCAGAATTAGGCCACGTGGAAGGAGGTTTGTTGGAATCAGAGCCAAAAAACAGGATTAGAGGAAGAGTGGGTTAGAGGAGGGTTTGATGAAGGGTGAGCGGCGGTTGTCTGTCTCAGGGTCAAGCAAGGGAGGGGTTCAGGGAGGGCTGAGGTGGGGGAGATTAGGGGTGAGGTGGGAGAGGAGGGTGACAGGGGAGGTTATGGGTGAGGTGGTCTGTCAGACAGGGAACGCTGAGGAGAAACCCACTTACAGAGGATTTAAAGGAATTACTAAAGAGAAGCCTTCAAATGCGTCAACTGTGTGTGAGAGAGAGTGAATGGAAGAGTGAAACTGCGTGTGTGTGCCCTTACAAAAATACATGAAAAAAAGTGAAAAAATACATATACACTGCTCAAAAAAATAAAGGGAACACTAAAATAACACATCCTAGATCTGAATGAATGAAATAATCTTATTAAATACTTTTTTTGTTTACATAGTTGAATGTGCTGACAACAAAATCACACAAAAATAATCAATGGAAATCCAATTTATCAACCCATGGAGGTCTGGATTTGGAGTCACACTCAAAATTAAAGTGGAAAACCACACTACAGGCTGATCCAACTTTGATGTAATGTCCTTAAAACAAGTCAAAATGAGGCTCAGTAGTGTGTGTGGCCTCCACGTGCCTGTATGACCTCCCTACAACGCCTGGGCATGCTCCTGATGAGGTGGCGGATGGTCTCCTGAGGGATCTCCTCCCAGACCTGGACTAAAGCATCCGCCAACTCCTGGACAGTCTGTGGTGCAACGTGGCGTTGGTGGATGGAGCGAGACATGATGTCCCAGATATGCTCAATTGGATTCAGGTCTGGGGAACGGGCGGGCCAGTCCATAGCATCAATGCCTTCCTCTTGCAGGAACTGCTGACACACTCCAGCCACATGAGGTCTAGCATTGTCTTGCATTAGGAGGAACCCAGGGCCAACCGCACCAGCATATGGTTTCACAAGGGGTCTGAGGATCTCATCTCGGTACCTAATGGCAGTCAGGCTACCTCTGGCGAGCACATGGAGGGCTGTGCGGCCCTCCAAAGAAATGCCACCCCACACCATGACTGACCCACCACCAAACCGGTCATGCTGGAGGATGTTGCAGGCAGCAGAACGTTCTCCACGGCGTCTCCAGACTCTGTCACGTCTGTCACATGTGCTCAGTGTGAACCTGCTTTCATCTGTGAAGAGCACAGGGCGCCAGTGGCGAATTTGCCAATCTTGGTGTTCTCTGGCAAATGCCAAACGTCCTGCATGGTGTTGGGCTGTAAGCACAACCCCCACCTGTGGACGTCAGGCCCTCATACCACCCTCATGGAGTCTGTTTCTGACCGTTTGAGCAGACACATGCACATTTGTGGCCTGCTGGAGGTCATTTTGCAGGGCTCTGGCAGTGCTCCTCCTGCTCCTCCTTGCACAAAGGCAGAGGTAGTGGTCCTGCTGCTGGGTTGTTGCCCTCCTACGGCCTCCTCCACGTCTCCTGATGTACTGGCCTGTCTCCTGGTAGCGCCTCCATGCTCTGGACACTACACTGACAGACACAGCAAACCTTCTTGCCACAGCTCGCATTGATGTGCCTTCCTGGATGAGCTGCACTACCTGAGCCACTTGTGTGGGTTGTAGACTCCGTCTCATGCTACCACTAGAGTGAAAGCACCGCCAGCATTCAAAGTGACCAAAACATCAGCCAGGAAGAAGCATAGGAACTGAGAAGTGGTCTGTGGTCACCACCTGCAGAACCACTCCTTTATTGGGGGTGTCTTGCTAATTGCCTATAATTTCCATCTGTTGTCTATTCCATTTGTACAACAGCATGTGAAATGTATTGTCAATCAGTGTTGCTTCCTAAGTGGACAGTTTGATTTCACAGAAGTGTGATTGACTTGGAGTTATATTGTGTTGTTTAAGTGTTCCCTTTATTTTTTTGAGCAGTATTTTTTTTTTACACATTTATTTGACACCACTTCCAACTACATCTGGTCTCCCATCCAGGGACTAACCAGGACTGGCCCTGCTTACCTTCAGAGGCAAACTGGTATTAGGATGCAGGGTGCTATGCTGCTGGAATGTGCCAAAACTTGCAACTGATAAAAAGGCATAAAAATTGCATGAAAGAGGGAGATGTATTTAATCATGTTATCATAAAAGAATAGCCTACTGGGCTTCTTGACAATATGATCTGGTAATGAAATAACATGACAAATACATGATGTTTTCCATGTTAAACCAGCAATTTTAAACAATACAAGGAGCTTGAAGTGGCCTACTTGAATTTGGAGCTCAGAAATTCAAGTACCGAAGTAGGCCTACCTTGAAAACCAGACGTTTCCTCAATTGGGTGCTTGAAAAGTGATTGTAATTATTGTAACCATTTTATAGGTTCTCCTGCTCCCTTATAATGTTCCCCAGATAATGTTTTTTGCATCCATGTACAATTAATTTGTTATCATATTTCAAAATGATTTCCTTGCAATATTGTTTTTTGCTGTCAATACTTTTGGGTTTATGTTTTGCTTTCAATATCATTATTTCTGTTTGCAATACTACAATTTTGTTCTTGACTTTTGCTTGAATTTAATTGCACGAAAGTAACTCACTGATAGAGGATTGTACCATATAATAACACTATTACTCTAGGCCTATTAAAGGTGTTTAAAGCGGCAATCCTTCATTGAAACATTCGTGTTTTCAATGCCTCAGTTTTAGTAAAAAGTTGAGGGTTGGGTCTGGAGAAATGCAACCACTTTCAAATCCATAGACTCTGCTATGGATGCAAGGACTGACCATCCATGATATCAAAATGATAGTTTTAACCATGTTTTTAGGCTTCACAGTGGTTGTTTACATTTACTTTGTTTACAAACTTTGGAGTAAAACCTTATATTTTGGGTTCTGACGGACACGACAGTAGAACTAAGCATTTATACGTTATATTCTTCAAGAATCAATAGCCACATATTTAGTCCAAAAATGGATTTAGCAACTAAGGATTTCCCCTTCAACAAGCAGTGACCTTCATACAGCAGAACTAGGTCTCCATTTGAACACAATCCATTAACCTGACCCCAACATTTGTATTCTATCCACTGTTTTGCGAATGTCCCTCTAAATCAATCCCTTGTCCCACATTTTTTTTTTTTTAGATGTCGTCAGTCAAATTCCACCGGTGGAAACATTGTTACTGCAACATGTTAACACCATCTTTTCATATGTGAGGAGAATAACATTAGACTGCAGATTTTACATGTTTTTTTGTAAGGGTGTGTTTGTGTGTGTGCACTGTGTGTTAAGGTCCTGACCCAATAATCACAGTAAAGCCATGTCAGATCAGACTTCTGTAGTGATGTAGCGCTGATCTCCAACTAAACATTATTGTGGGAAGCTCAATGTTACATTCCAATCTCCCTATCATATCTAAGCTGATATGACACCAATGTCGATGAAAATGCGCAAATCAACTTGATTGGAGGTACACAACACACTCCCCGCCTCTCACCATGAGCCATTACCGAGAACCACATACCATATTTTTAACAGGGTCATTAGCATTTGGAAAATAAACATTTATTGCCCCGACCTAGCTCAATATCTAGGAGTCGGATAAGAACAAGACTACAGTATTCATAAAGTGACCATTAGACGTGCCACCTTTTGGACTGAATAAGTTTGTAGGGGCAACAGTTTTGATTAAATGTATAATTTATCGCTCTCACACGTGCTACCTTTCTGTAGCATTTCTGGCAATGATAACATCTTTTCAGCCGAATCTCAGTTCTAAAGCCGGACCAAAACACAGGTTGCGCAGCAACAGCGCTAGGAGCTAGCTAACACCAGTCTGATGAGAGGCAAGCTACAAGCAAAGGAAGCTAGCTATATTTAGCTTTGGAAGGTTTTTCACATGGCTGAAGTCATCTGTGTAAACTGTTGGCCTGCCTTGACACTTGTGTATAATCAGAGCATAAACAAATAAGCACAAATAAGATAGCGAATGTCCTTGGCTGCTATTGCCAGTTAGCTAGCCAACTAACATTAGCCAATAAGCCATCAATGCTGTAACATTAGTTGTATGGACAGATTGCAATGCACCAGTACAACTCAATGTTGATAATATCTCCCATATTCTTCCACAAAGCACAGCCAGCTAGCTAAGTAAAGTTCATAGTCAACATCAAACTTTGGTAACCTGCCACGCTGCTAATGGGTTTCTATAAACTAGGGTACCAGTGAGGATTCCTACACTGAACAACTTGTTACAGCAGTTGATAAGTCATTGATAATAATCTGCCAATTTTTTTCATGTCATTACATTAAGATATAAGGGGGATCATAGCTATATTCAATCAAATTCATGGGATGATTTAAAAACTATGTTTAGCCCTCTATCATGGTTGGTGGCTTGATGTGAGACATAAAACATTACTTTTCTGTCCTTGCATTTATGGCAATGTAAATTGTCATTATATAATATATTAAGCATTAATCAGTTAAATTAGACATTGAACATGAACCCTGCAAGAATCGTGGATCTAGCTGTCGGACATTTTTTTAATAAAGATCTCAGAAATGCAGTGTAACTACCTACATACCATTTCCTGTCTCCTTATGTTACAGGGTGAAAACCATTTTCATCGGCACAAAAATCCAAAATAGTTTATGCATTGCTTCTAACTGAAAGAGTCACCTTACCTTAAGACTTAAAACCTAAATCGATACTGTCATTAACATGATTCTTCAGTAACTATGCAAAATACTTGTTGGATGCACATTTGGTGTCCAGCTGGTTAGGTATGCCATGATATTTTCACACATCATCTGATCCAGGAAGGAATTTTCAAATAACTGTCAAGTGACAAACAGCTGTTGTGACAGCATCCGATGCAACGACAGCCAAAGTGCTGGAAAAAAGGTGTTTGCGAGTTATGCTGGTGAAGACAGTTGTGCCTGGATCTACATGGGATCTAATATCTCCCAATTGATGTTGATTATCTGTTTTTATCTGCTTGATTTACGACAGGGTGTTGTTAGATTTAACAGAGAAAGGTAATGAGTTCACGTTTTCATACTGTATGTTTTTTGTGCCTCCGATTGGACATAGAGTCTAGTGTGTGCAGGATAGGATAGCCCAACACACAACGCTATTCCTATTAATTAATTATTCTGGATATAATGACAACAAATTACATAGCTTATTCACAATATGGTCTGGTAATGAAATAACATGACAAATCTATTATGTTTTCCATGCTATTTTAAAAAATACAAGGGGCTTGAAGTAGCCTACTTGAACTTGGAGCTCAGAAATGCAAGTACCGAAATAGGCCTACCTTGAAAATCAGACATTTCCTCAATTTGGTGCTTGAAAAGTTATTGTAATTATTGTAACCAATTTATAGGTTCTCCTGCTCTTTTATAATTATCTGTTATTTCATTTTTTATCAGTTTTTGTGAGAGATGTGGCCACTTTAGTTTGTTTCCTGCTGCTTCAATTGAAGGTTGTTGCGCTACTCTGTTGCAGTAAAACCACATGTGGTTATTATGAGGGAAACAACATCTAATGTTGGCTTCAACTTGGCTTTCCATACAAATCCCTACATTAAAAAAGAAACCTGGTTTTGGTATGTGAACACCTGCTCGTCGAACATCTCACTCCAAAATCATTGGCATTAATATTGAGTTGGACCCCCCTTTGCTGCTATAACAGTCTCCACTCTTCTGGAAAGGCTTTCCACTAGATGTTGGAACATTGCTGCAGGGACTTGTTTCAATTCAACCACAAGAGCATAAGTGAGGTCGGACACTGATTTTGGGCAATTAAGCCTGGCTTGCAGTCGGGGTTCCAATTCATCCCAAAGGTGTTCGATGGGGTTGAGGTCAGAGCTCTGTGCAGGCCAGTCAAGTTCTTCGACACCGATCTCTTCAAACCATTTCTGTATGGATCTCGCTTTGTGCATGGGGGAATTGCCATGCTGAAACATGAAAGGGCCTTCCCCAAACTGTTGCCACAAAGTTGGAAGCACAGAATCGTCTAGAATGTCATTGTATGCTGTAGCATTATTATTTCCCTTCACTGGAACTAAGGGGCCTAGCCCGAACCATGAAAACCAGCCCCAGACCATTATTCCTCCTCCCCCAAACTTTACAGGTAGCTTTCTCCTGGCATTTGCCAAACCCAGATTAGTCCGTTGGACTGCCAGATAGTGAAGTGTGATTCATC
Organism: Salmo salar; assembly: GCF_965601325.2. NCBI lineage: Eukaryota > Metazoa > Chordata > Actinopteri > Salmoniformes > Salmonidae > Salmo > Salmo salar. Next base: position 96,603,935 of record NC_138300.1, read on the forward strand.
ACTCCAGAGAACGTGTTTCCACTGCTCCAGAATCCAATGGCTGCAGCTTTACTCCACTCCAGCCTACACTTGGCATTGCTCATGGTGATCTTACATGTTGATCAAACCACTTGCCGGCGTGCGCCAACGCGCGCATGTTGATCCTGTACCCCCACACCAGACACGATCAGGACACGCAGGTTGAAATATCAAAACAAACTCTGAACCAATTATATTAATTTGGGGACAGGTCGAAAAGCCTTAAACATTTATGACAATTTAGCTAGCTAGCTTGCTGTTGCTAGCTAATTTGTCCTGGGATATAAACATTGGGTTGTTATTTTATCTGAAATGCACAAAGTCCTCTACTCCCACAATTAATCCACAGATAAAACGGTAAACCGAATTCCTTTCTAGTCATCTCTCCTCCTTCCTCAGGCTTCTTTTTTTTTACTTCTTTGGACTTTATATGGCGGTTGGCAACCAACTTTACTCTGCATTACTACAACTGACTGGAGTGTGGACATCAGTTCATCTTTCAATCACCCACGTGGGTATATGCTCCTAAAAACCAATGAGGAGATGGGAGAGGTTGGACTTGCAACGCGTTGAGTGTCACAAATAGAACCGATTTCTATTTTAGCGCCTGGCCGTGCAGACGGTCGCTGAAGCGCACGAGCAGTGTGAGTGCAATGATTGAATAACATGTATGTATACATTTATTTTGCAATGCTTGCACACGCAACACGGGCAGTGTGGTCAGCATGTAAGGCTTGTGTGTGGCTGCTCGGCCATGGAAACCCATTTCATGAAGCTCCCGACAAACAGTTATTGTGCTGATGTTCCTTCCAGAGGCAGTTTGGAACTCGCTAGTGAGTGCTGGAACCTAGGACAGACAATTTTTACGAGCTATGCGCTTCAGCACTAGCTCGGTCACGTTCTGTGAGCTTGTGGGGCCTACCACTTCATGGCTGAGCCGTTGTTGCTCCTAGACGTTTCACTTCACAATACCAGCACTTATAGTTGACTGGGGCAGCTCTAGCAGGGCAGAAATTTGACAAACTGACTTATTGGAAAGGTGGCATTCAATGACAGTGCCATGTTAAAAGTCACTGAGCTCTTCAGTAAGGCCATTATACTGCCAATGTTTGTCTATGGGGATTGCATGGATGTGTGATCAATTTATACACCTGTCAGTAACAGGTGTTGCTGAAATATCTGAATCCATTAATTTGAAGGGGTGTACACATACTTTTGTATATATAGTGTATATTCACTTTTATTCCTCTAAGTACTGCATGAAAATCCTTTCAAACCATTTAGATATTTTGATCCCAGTGTCACACATTGGCCCCAATATTTATAGGACCTCTATACCAGGCGGTGTCAGAGGAAGGCCCTAAAAATAGTTCTCTCTGCTACCGCACGGCAATCGGTACCAGAGCACCAAGTCTAGGTCCAAGAGGCTTCTAAACAGCTTCTACCCCCAAGCCATAAGACTCCTAAACAGCTAATCAAATGGCTACCCAGACTATTTGCATTGCCCCCCCCCCCCCCCCCCCACGCTGCTGCTACTCTCTATTATTATCTATGCATATCCACTTTAATAACTCTGCCTACATGTACATAATTACCTCAATTACCTCAACACCCGTGCCCGCGCACTTTGACACATTGACTCTGTACCGGTACCCCCGTATATAGCCCCGCTATTGTTATTTACTGCTGTTCTTTAATTATTTGTTATTCTTATCTTTTACTTTTTTTCAAGGATTTTCTTAAAACTGCATTGTTGGTTAAGGGCTTGTAAGTAAGCATTTCACTGTAAGGTGAAACACCTGTTGAATTCGGCTCATGTGACAAATACAATTTGATTTGATTTGACATACTGTATATCATTAGGCTGTATGTATTGTTGCATCACCATCTTTTTTGAAAAAATAAATACAACTTTAAGCTACATATTCACTTGACAGAGATAATAAACTGCCAATTGATCAGCACAATCATTGATAAAACAGGACCATGTTTGCAAAACAAGTGTTTCACTTGACAGAGATAATAAACTGCCAATTGATCAGCACAATCATTGATAAAAACAGGACCATGTTTGCAAAACAAGTGTTTCTGAGCTTATGTCAGCATTACACAGGTAAGTTAACAGTTACAGAAATCAGAAATGCAGACAGGCTCTATAGACCTGTAAAGTATACAATTGAAGTCGGAAGTTAACATACACTTAAGTTGGAGTCATTAAAACTCGTTTTTCAACCACTCCACAAATTTCTTCTTAATAAACTATAGTTTTGGCAAGTCGGTTAGGACATCTACTTTGTGCATGACACAAGTAATTTTTCCAACAATTGTTAACAGACAGATTACTTCACTTATAATTCCCTGTATCACAATCCCAGTGGGTCAGAAGTTTACATACACTAAGTTGACTGTGCCTTTAAGCAGCTTGGAACATACTTTGGTGTGAAAAGTGCAAATCAATCCCAGAACAAACATCAAAGGACCTTGTGAAGATGCTGGAGGAAACAGGCACAAAAGTATCTATATCCACAGTAAAACGAGTCCTATATCGACATAACCTGAAAGACCCCTCAGCAAGGAAGAAGCCACTGCTCCAAAACCGCCATAAAAAAGCCAGACAATGGATTGCAACTGCACATGGGGACAAAGATTGTACTTTTTTGAGAAATGTCCTCTGGTCTGATGAAACAAAAATAGAACTGTTTGGCCATAATGACCATCGTTATGTTTGGAGGAAAAAGGGGGAGGCTTGCAAGCCGAAGAACACCATCCCAATCATGAAGCACGGGGGTGGCAGCATCATGTTGTGGGGGTGCTTTGCTGCAGGAGGGACTGGTGCACTTCACAAAATAGATGGCATCATGAGGAAGAAAAATTACGTGAATATTTTGAAGCAACATCTCAAGACATCAGTCAGGAAGTTAAAGCTTGGTCGCAAATGGGTCTTCCAAATGGACAATGACCCCAAGCATACTTCCAAAGTTGTGGCAAAATGGCTTAAGGACAACAAAGTCAAGGTATTGGAGTGGCCATCACAAAGCGCTGACCTCAATCCCATAGAAAATATGTGGGCAGAACTGAAAAAGCGTGTGTGAGCAAGGAGGCCTACAAACCTGACTCAGTTACCCCAGCTCTGTCAGGAGGAATGAGCCAAAATTCACCACAACTTACTGTGGGAAGCATGTGGAAGGCTACCCGAAACGTTTGACCTAAGTTAAACAATTTAAAGGCAATGCTACCAAATACAAATTGAGTGTATGTAAACTTCTGACCCACTGGGAATGTGATGAAAGAAACAAAAGCCGAAATAAATAATTCTCTTGTCACGTCCTGACCAGCAGATGGAGCTATTGTTTTAGTTTTGGGGTCAGGACGTGGCAGTTTTGTGTATGGGGAATGTTTGTATTGTTGATTGGGACTTCCAATTGAAGGCAGGTGTGTTGAGTTACCTTTGATTGGAAGTCCTATATAGGTGTGTGTGTTTTTCTTTGGGGTTGTGGGTGGTTGTTTTTGCACTGCGTTTATAGTCTGCAGAACTGTTGCTGTTGTCACCGTTATTGTTTTGTTAAGTGGATGCTTTACTCCTTATTTGAAATTAAATATGAGTATTCACATACCTGCTGCGCCTTGGTCCATTTCTGAAGACAGCCGTTACATCTCCCTACTATTATTCTGACATTTCACATTCTTAAAATAAAGTGGTGATCCTAACTGACCTAAGACAGGGAATTTTTCAGAGGATTAAATGTCAGGAATTGTGAAACTGAGTTTAAATATATTTGGCTAAGGTGATGTAAACTTCGACTTCAACTCCATATGAGTGGGCTGTGTCAAACATACCACCACCTGGTGTTATGTTGGTTACCTACTGACCAAAAAAGATTATATCAATCAAATTTATTTATAAAGGCCTTCTTACATCAGCTGATGTCACAAAGTGCTGTACAGAAACCCAGCCTAAAACCCCAAACAGCAAGCAATGCAGGTGTAGAAGCACGGTGACTAGAAAAACTCCCAAGAAAGGCCAGAACCTAGGAAGAAACCTAGAGAGGAACCAGGCTATGCGGGGTGGCCAGTCCTCTTCTGGATGTGCCGGGTGGAGATTATAACAGTACATGGCCAAGATGTTCAAATGTTCATAGATCACCAGCAGGGTCAGATAATAATACTCACAGTGGTTGTAGAGGGTGCAACAGGTCAGCACCTCAGGAGTAAATGTCAGTTGGCTTTTCATAGCCAATCATTCAGAGTATCTCTACCGCACCTGCTGTCTCTAGAGAGTTGAAAACAGCAGGTCTGGGACACGGTAGCATGTCCGGTGAACAGGCCAGGGTTCCATAGCCACTGGCAGAACAGTTGAAACAGTTGGAGCAGCAGCACAACCAGGTGGACTGGGGACAGCAAGGAGTCATCAGGCCAGATGGTCCTGAGGCATGGCCCTAGTGCTCAGGTCCCCCGAGAGAAAGAGGGAGAGAGAGAGAATTAGAGAGAGCATACTTAACTTCACACAGGACACCAGATAAGACATGAGAAATTATCCAGATATAACAGTCTGACCCTAGCCCCTAGACACATAAACTATTGCAGCATAAATACTGGAGGCTGAGACAGGAGGGGTCGGGAGACACTGTGGCCCCATCCGACGATACCCCCGGACAGAGCCAAACAGGCAGGATATAACCCCACCCTCTTTGCCAAAGCACAGCCTCCACATCACTAGAGGGATATCTTAAACCACCAACTTACCATCCTGAGACAAGGCCTAGTATAGCCCACGAAGATCTCACCCAGGGCACGAACCCAAGGGGGGGGGGGGGGTCAACCTGGACAGGAAGATCACGTCAGTGACTCAAATGCTCAAGTGACGCACCGCTCCTAGGGACGTCATGGAAGAGCACCAGTAAGCCAGTGACTCAGCCCTCGTAATAGGGTTTGAGGCAGAGAATCCCAGTGGAGAGAGGGGAACTGGCCAGGCAGAGACAGCAAGGGTGGTTCATTGCTCCAGTGCCTTTCCGTTCACCTTCACACTCCTTGGCCAGACTACACTCAATCATAGGACCTACTGAAGAGATAAAGACTTAAAGGTCGAGACCGAGTCGGCAGACCATTCCATAAAAATGGATCTCTATAGGAGAAAGCCCTGCCTCCAGCTGTTTGCTTAGAAATTCTAGGGAGAGTATGGAGGCCTTCGTCTTGTGACCGTAGCGTACGTGTAGGTATGTACGGCAAGACCAAATCTGGAAGATAGGTGGAGCAAGCCCATGTAATGCTTTATAGCTTTAGCAGTAAAACTTTGAAATCAGCCCTAGCCTTAACAGGAAGCCAGTGTAGAGAGGCTAGCACTGGAGTAATATGATCACATTTTTTGGTTCTAGTCAAGATTCTAGCAGCCATGTTTAGCACTAACTGAAGTTTATTTAGTGCTTCATCTGGGTAGCTGGAAAGTAGAGCATTGCAGTAGTCTAATCTAGAAGTGACAAAAGCATGGATACATTTTTGTGTATTACTTTTGGACAGAAAGTTTCTGATTTTTGCAATGTTACATAGAGGGCAAAAAGATGTCCTTGAAAGAGTCTTGATATGTTTGTCAAAAAAGAGATCAGGATCCAGAGTAACGCCGAGGTCCTTCACAGTTTTATTTGAGATGACTGTACAACCATCAAGATTAGTTGTCAGATTCAACAGAAGATCTCTTTGTTTCTTGGGACCTAGAACTAGTATCTCTGTTTTGTCCGAGTTTAAAAGTAGAACATTTGCCGCCATCCACTTCCTTATGTCTGAAACACAGGCTTCCAGGGAGGGCAATTTTGGGGCTTCACCATGTTTCATCAAATGTACAGCTGTGGGTCATCCGAATAGCAGTGAAAGTTAACATTATGTTTCCGAATGACATCACCAAGAGGTAAAATATATAGTGAAAACAATAGTTGTCCTAAAACGGAGCCTTGAGGAACACCAACATTTACAGTTGATTTGTCAGAGGACAAACCACCTTCAGAGACAAACTGATATCTTTCCGTCAGATAAGATCTAAACCAGGCCAGAGCTTGTCCGTGTAGACAAATTTGGGTTTCCAATTTCTCCAAAAGAATGTGGTGATCGATGGTATCAAAAGCAGCGCTAAGATCTAGGAGGACGAGGAAAGATGCAAAGCCTTGGTCTGACGCCATTAAAAGGTAATTTACCACCTTCACAAGTGCAGTCTCAGTGCTATGATGGGGTCTAAAACCAGACTGAAGTGTTTCGTGTATATTGTTTGTCTTCAGGAAGGCAGTGAGTTGCTGCGCAACAGCTTTTTCTAAAACAATTTGAGAGGAATGGGAGATTCGATATAGGCCGATAGTTTTTTATATTTTCTGGGTCAAGGTTTGGGTTTTTCAGGAGAGGCTTTATTACTGCCACTTTTAGTGAGTTTGGTGCACATCCGGTGGATAGGGAGCCATTTATTGTGTTTAACATAGGAGGGCCAAGCACAGGAAGCAGGTCTTTCAGTAGTTTAGTTGGAATAGGGTCCAGTATGCAGCTTGAAGGTTTATAGACCATGATTATTTTCATCAATGTGTCAAGAGATATAGTATTAAAAACTTGAGTGTCTCCCTTGATCCTAGGTCCTGGCAGTGTTGTGCATACTCAGGACAACTGAGCTTTGGAGAAATACGCTGATTTAAAGAGGAGTCCGTTACATTTTAATGATCATGATCTTTTCGTCAAAGAAGTTCATGAATTTATCACTGCTGAAGTGAAAGCCATCCTCTCTTGGGGAATGCTGCTTTTTAGTTAGCTTTGCGACAGTATCAAAAATAAATGTTGGATTGTTCTTATTTTCCTCAATTAAGTTGGAAAAATAGGATGATCGAGCAGTAGTGTGGGCTCTTCGATACTGCACGGTACTGTCTTTCCAAGCTAGTCAGAAGACTTCCAGTTTGGTGTAGCGCCATTTCCTTTCCAATTTTCTGGAAGCTTGTTTCAGGGCTCGGGTATTTTCTGTATACCAGGGAGTTAGTTTCTTATGACAAATAAGATGAAAATATATGTTATTCTTAATGACTAAATAAAAAGGTTTAGGAAATACAGGCAGGCACCACATCACTACAAGACAAACAGCTCGATAAGTCAAGCTTGATGGTCTTGTAAATATAAAAGCAAGGCTTGTTTTCATATAATAAAAAAGCTTGAAAAGGTAGTGGAGATGGATTAGTGTGGTATGTGAAGAATCCAATACTTTAACTTGCATGCGGTACAAATCACATTATTTTGGGACCACCTAGATTAAGAATATGAATTAGGCTGTTTGAGAAGGTTTAAATCCTAAGCGACCTGCATACACTATTGTTTGAAGTACAATAGACCAACATGTACTCGGTCAAGGCTGTGTGCTGGAAAACCTTGGTAGAGCATGGGTGGAGTAGGCATTGTGGTGCTTGTGAATTTCCTTTCTTTTTTCCGGCTTAAGACCAATGCCTACTTCTCACTTAAAACATCGTTTTTTGTTTTTAATCAATTAACACTTTAGTAAAGACCTTAACTTGGTTAGAGAAGCAGGACCAGGAATCCCAATTTGGCCAATGCTAATTTGTAAAGTAAAGCAAAGTAACCACACTAAATAAAGTGTAATGTGAAAAGGTGAGGGACACTGAGGCCACGAGCCCACAGACAACCAAGCAATGTCAATACAGAATGCTAGGTAGTTAGCCTAGCATTGCTCAGTCATGGTGACCACCATGACAAAACAGACAGCAATCTAGCCATAATTAACCTAGCATCCTTCAGTGACAGCCATGTCAATACAGACATCTGGCTAGCCATAGTTAGCTAAGCATTGCTCAGTGGTCACTAAGTCAGACAGACAGCTAGTTGTAGCTATCATAACATTGTTCAATGACAGCTTGCGTATGTCAATAAATACAGCACAGATAGCTAGCAATAGTTAGCCTAGCATCACTCATTTAAGTTACACCCATTTCAATACAGACAGCTAGCTAGTGATAGATAGCTTAGCATTGCTCAGTGACAGTGGCAAAACTGTTTGGTTGTTTAACAACAAGATAACTCTTATTTTACCACACTTCTCTTTCTCTATTTCCAGGTGAGGGGTGGTGGTGTGAGAGACTGGGACTGGAACTTGGAGCTGTGCTAAGGAAGTTCTGGTTCTAGATACAGTGCTAGGGGCTGGGACTGGAACCTGGTGTCTGGTTGAGGCTGTAGTGATGCAGCAGCGGAGTTCTTGTCTGTGGAGGTGGAGGGTCCTACTCTGGTCCACACTACTCCTCCTCAGTCCCCTCAGAGCCACAGGTAAAACCCATCACCACAACCTTACTATTATCTAACCCTGACTGTCTACATCTAAAACCCAAGTAAGGAGGCAGGATAGCTTTCTGTTTAATTGTGTGTGTGTGTGTGCGAGCGCGAGTGCGTACGTGTACGCGTGTGCACTTGCGTGTGTGTATTTGTGTAACAGATAGAACTGTTGAAAGCGCCCCTCCCACATAAAAAAATACTATAGTATGCTATGGTCTAAATACTAGTATTTCTATATTTACAGTATATACTCCAGTATTCACTGTAGTGTTTTTGTGGACTTTACTATAGTATTCAATGTAATATTTACTGTAGTGCATTTGCAGAGATGACTGTAGTATTCACTGTAGTGGTTTTGCGAACATGACTGTATGTGACAATCAGGGTTGGGGAGTAACCTGAGTGGCTCGCAGTGCTAAAGGCGTCACTACAGGCCCTGATTCAATCCCGGGCTGTATCACAACCGGTCGTGATTCGTCCCACATGGCGGAGTACAATTGACCCAGTGTCATCCGGGTTTGGCTAGGGTAGGCCGTCATTGTAAAAAATAATTTGTTCTTAACTGACTTGCCTAGTTAAATAAACATGTAATCTGTTACATGTGAGGGATTACAAAAAAATGGTAACTGTGTTACGTTACCAGAAAAAATATTGTAATCAGATTACAGATACTTTTGAAAAACTAGATGATTACTTCAAGGATTACTTTTAAATTCAGAAAGGATGTTTGTGAAAAAATACCTTTCACACTTCTCTGTTTTCTTAATGACATTCAAATCAGCATTGAAAAAAGTCGCAAGTTTAAGTTTTTTCCACCTGAGCGAGGTAAGGATGACAGCAGTGACACGGATATCACTTATTATTGATATCTACAAATCAAATCAAATTGTATTTCTCACATGCGCCGAATACAACAGGTGTAGACCTTACCGTGAAATACTTACTTACAAGCCCTTAACCAACAATGCAGTTCAAGAAATGGAGAAGAAAATAATTAGAAAATGAACTAAAGTCAATAAATAAAATAAAAAAGTAACACAAGAAAATTACATAACAATAACGAGGCTATTTACAGGGGGTACCGGTACCGAGTCAACATGCGGGGGTACAGATTAGTCGAGGTCATTTGTAAAGTGACTATGCATAGATAATAAACAGCAAGTAGCAGCAGTGTTTAACCAAAGGGGAAGGGGGTGGTCAATGTAAATCAAATCAAATCAAAGGTTATTGGTCACATACACATGGTTAGCAGATGTTATTGCAAGTAGAGTGAAAAGCTTGTGCTTCTAGTTCCGACAGTGCAGCAATATCTAACAAATAATATCTAACAATTCCACAACAAATACCTAATACACACAAATGTAAGTAAAGGAATGGAATAGGAATATATACATATAAATATACGTATGAGCAATGACAGAGCGGCATAGGCTAAGATACAATAGATAGTATAAATAGAGTGTATACATATGAGATGAGTAATGCAAGATATGTAAACATTATTAAAGTGACATTATTAAAGCTACTAGTGTTCCATTTATTAAAGTGGCCAATGATTTCAAGTCTGAATGCAGGCAGCAGCCTTTCTGCACTAGTGGTGGCTGTTTAACAGTCGGATGGCCTTGAGATAGAAGCTGTTTTTCAGTTTCTCGGTCCCAGCTTTGATGCACCTGTACTGACCTCACCTTCTGGATGGTAGTGGGGTGAACAGGCAGTGGCTCGGGTGGTTGTTGTCCTTGATTATCTTTTTGGCCTTCCTGTGACATTGGGTGCTGTAGGTGTCCTGGAGTGCAGGTAGTTTGCCCCCGGTGATGCGTTGTGCAGAGCGCACCACCTTTTGAATGGCCCTGCGATTGCGGGCGCTGCAGTTGCCGTACCAGGAGGTTATACAGCACGACAGGATGCTCTCAATTGTACATCTGTAAAAGTTTGTGAGGGTTTTAGGTGACAAGCCAAATTTCTTCAGCCTCCTGAGGTTGAAGAGGTGCTGTTATGCCTTCTTCAACACACTGTCTTTGTGGGTGGACCATTTCAGTTTGTCGGTCATCTGTACACTGAGGAACTTTCCACCTTCTCCACTGCTGACCCTTCAATGTGGATAAGGGAGTGCTCCCTCTGCTGTATCCTGAAATCCACAATCAGCTCCATTGTTTTGCTGACGTTGAGTGAGAGGTTGTTTTCCTGAACACCACACTCCGAGAGCCCTCACTTCCTCCCTGAAGGCTGTCTCGTCATTTTAGGTAATCAAGCCTACTGCTGTTGTGTCGTCTGCAAACTTGATCATTGAGTTGGAGGTGTGCATAGCCACACAGTCATGGGTGAACAGGGAGTACAGGAGGGGGCTGAGCACGCACCCTTGTGGGGCCCCAGTGTTGAGGATCAGCGAAGTGGAGATGTTGTTTCCTACCTTCACCACCTGGGGGCGGCCCGTCAGGAAGTCCAGGACACAATTACACAGTCACTTTTCCATGGTTAAATGAGGTGGTTCCCGCTTTCAGTTTTGCACAAATGTCGCCATCTGTCCACGGTTTCTGGTTAGGGTAGGTTTTATTAGTCACAGTGGGTACAACATCTCCTATACACTTCCTTATAAAATTGCTCACTGAACCAGCGTATACGTCGATATTATTCTCTGAGGCTACCAAGAATATTTCCCAGTCCGCATGATCAAAACAATCTTGAAGCAGGGATTCCGATTGGTCAGACCAGCGTTGAGTAGTCCTTAGCACAGGTTCTTCCTGTTTGAGTTTCTGCCTATAGGAAGGGAGGAGCAAAATAGAGTCGTGGTCAGATTTGCTGAAAGGAAGGCCGTGTATGCATTGCGGAAGTTAGAGTAATCGTGGTACAGTGTTTTTCCAGCGAGAGTGCTACAATCGATATGCTGATAGAATTTGTTAATATCCCCAGCTACAATAAATGCAGCCTCAGGATATATGGTTTCCAGTTTGCATAAAGTCCAGTGAAGTTCCTTGAGGGCCATCATGGTATCGACTTGAAGGGGGATATACACGGCTGTGACAATAACCAAAGAGAATTCTCTTCGGAGATAATACTGTCAGCATTTGATTGTGAGGAATTCTATGTCAGGTGAACAAAAGGACTTGAATTCCTGTATGTTGTTACAATTACACCATGAGTCATTAATCATGAAATATACACCCCCGCCATTCTTCTTCCCGGAGAGATGTTTATTCCTGTCGGCGTGATGCACTGAGAATCCAGGTGGTTGTACCGACTCCGACAACATATCCCGAGAGAGCCATGTTTCCCTGAAACAGAGTATGTTACAATCCCTTATGTCTCTCTGGAAAGCAACCCTTGCCCTGATTTCGTCGACCTTGTTATCTAGGGACCGGACATTAGCGAGTAATATACTCGGAAGCGGTGGGTGGTGATCAGAAGTCCGCTCCAGTCTCCCTCTTCTCCGGTGGCATTGTTTTGGGTCGGACTCTGGAATCAGTACAAATGCCCTGGGTGGTGCGGACAAAGGATCCTCTTTGGGAAAGTTGTATTCCTGTTCGTAGTGCTGGTAAGTTGATGTCGCTCTGATATTCAATAGTTCTTCCTGGCTGTATGTATTAACACTTAACATTTTCTGTGCTAACAATGTAAGAAATAATACATAAAAAAAACAAAATACTGCAAAGTTTCCTAAGGACTAGAAGCAAGGCAGCCCTTTCTGTCGGCGCCATCTTGCCATTAAATAGTCCGGGTGGCCATTTGATTAATTGTTCAGCAGTCTTATGGCTTGGGGGTAGAAGCTGTTAAACAGCCTTTTGGTCCTAGACTTGGCGCTCCGGTACCGCTTGCCATAGAACAGTCTAGGACTTGGGTGACTGGAGTCTTTGACAATTTTTGGGGTCTTACTCTGACACCGCCTAGTATATAGGTCCTGGATGTCAGGAAGCTTGGCCCCAGTGATGTACTGGGCCGTACGTATTACCCTCTGTAGCGCCTTATGGTCAGATGCCGAGCAGTTGCCATACTAGGCAGTGATGCAACCAGTCAGGATGCTCTCGATGGTGCAGCTGTAGAACTTTTTAAGGATCTGAGGACCCATGCCACATTTTTTCATTCTCCTGAGGAGGAAAAGTGTTGTCGTGCCCTCTTCACAACTGTCTTGGTGTGTTTGGACCATGATAGTTCGTGATGTGGACACCAAAGAACTTTAAACTCTTGACCCGCTCCACTACAGCTCCGTCGATGTTAATGGGGGCATGTTGATTCGAATCATACTGCTGCTCTCTCATTTATCTATTTGCGCCTTACGGATTGTGGTTGTTGTGGATGACTATTCACAAATCTAAATGTGTATTTGAACCCAATAATGGTTGAAATTAAGAAGTTTAAGCTGCCTATCAATTATTGTTTTTCAAACCAGTGGACAGCCAGTGAAAAATGCGCTCTGGCAACAGCTGCATAGTGCGGATCCCAGCCTATGGAATAACAGTGGGGCTTTTAGTGCTCAATCTAATTCATGCTGAAAAAAATATATATCCATAGGCCTAATGGACACATGCTCAAACTCTGACACTTTCGATAGACTTAAAGGGGCAATATGTAGTTGCTACATCCATTTCTGGAGTTATAAATTATTTATATTTAAATATGTACATATATATATATATATATATATATACAGTACCAGTCAAAAGTTTGGGCTCTCGTGGAATGTGACAGTTGAACTAAGCTCATGAGGCTTAGGTTATAAGGTTGTAAGTTAGGTTATAAGTTATATTCCTCAAGAATCAATGGATATGAATACAGTACCAGTCAAAGGTTTGGATACACCTACTCATTCCAGGGGTTTCCTTAATCATATATTTTTTTTACATTGTGGAATAACAGTGAAGACATCAAAACTATGAAATAACACATATGGAATCATGTAGTAACCAAAAAGTGTTAAACAAATCAAAATCTATTTTATATTTGAGATTCTTCAAAGTAGCCACCCTTTGCCTTGATGACAGCTTTGCACACTCTTGGAATTCTCTCAACCAGCTTCATAAGCTAGTCACCTGGAATGCATTTCAATTAACAGGTGTGCCTTGTTAAAAGTTAATTTGTGGAATTTCTTTCCTTCTTAATGCATTTGAGCCAATCAGTTGTGTTAGGGGTGGTATACTGAAGATAGCCCTATTTGTCACGGATGCCTCCGGAACTGTCATTACGCACACCTGGTCCCTATTCCCATTTGATTAGTAATTGTATAAGTGTGCCCTTTGTTCACCATTGTCCTGTCGATTATTGTTACAATGTCCGTTGGTTCGTGTGAGTACCTGTGCTGTGTTGTTTTGGCTTTCGTGCCACGTATATATTTGAGGTACTCCTCACTCTTTTGTTTGGGTTTCTACCCTGTGTTTTGTATACGTGTTTGTTTGGTCTTCGTCCCCGTGCCTTTACACGGGACTCTGTAATTTGGGAAATAAAAAACCCTATTACGCATTCCTGCGCCTGTCTCCCGATCCTTCATACCGACGTGACACTATTTGGTAAAAGACCAAGTCCATATTATGGCAAGAACAGCTCAAATAAGCAAAGAGAAATGACAGTCCATCATTACTTTAAGACATGAAGGTCAGTCAATCCGGAAAATGTCAATAACTTTTAAAATGTATTAAAATGCAGTCGCAAAAACCATCAAGCGCTATGATGAAACTGGCTCTCATGAGAACCGCCAAAGGAAAGGAAGACCCAGAGTTACCTTTGCTGCAGAGGTTCATTAGAGTTACCAGCTTCAGATTGCTGCCCAAATAAATGCTTCACGGAGTTCAAGTAACAGACACATCTCAACATCAACTGTTCAGAGAAGACTGTGTGAATCCAGCCTTCATGGTTGAATTGCTGCAAAGAAACCACTACTAATGGACACCAATAATAATACGAGACTTGCTTGGGCCAAGAAACATGAGCAATTGACATTAGACCAGTGGAAATCTGTTCTTTGGTCTGATGAGTCCAAATGTCAGATTTTTGGTTCCAACCGTCTTCTCTTTGTGAGACGCAAAGTAGGTGAATGGATGATCTCTGCATGTGTAGTTCCTACCGTGAAGCATGGAGGTGTGATGGTGTGGGTGTGCTTTGCTGGTGACACTGTCTGTGATTTATTTAAAATTCAAGGCACACTTAACCAGCATGGCTACCACAGCATTCTGTAACGATACGGCATCCCATTTGGTTTGCGCTTAGTGCGACTAATATTTGTTTTTCAACAAGAGAATGACCCAAAACACACCTCCAGGTTGTGTAAGGGCTATTTGACCAAGAAGGAGAGTGATGGAGTGCTGCATCAGATGACCTGGCCTCCACAATCACCTGACCTCAACCACATCGAGATGGTTTGGGATGAGTTGGACATCAGAGTGAAGGAAAAGCAGACAACAAGTGCTCATCATAGGTGGGAACTCCTTCAAGACTGGAAAAGCATTCCTCATGAAGCTGTTTGAGAGAATGCCAAGAGTTTGCAAAGCTGTCATCAAGGCAAATGGTGGCTACTTTGAAGAATCTAAAATATATTTTGATTTGTTTAATACTTCTTTCGTTACAACATGATTCCATATGTGTTATTTCATAGTTTTGATGTCTTCACTATTATTCCACAATGTAGAAAATGTAAAAAATTAAGAAAAACCCTTGGATGAGTAGGTGTTTCCAAACTTTTGACTGGTACTATATATATATATATATCCCTTGATTCTTGAAGAATATGACTTATAAATGCCTCATGAGCTTAGTTCAACTGTCACACTCCACTAGAACCCAAAATATAAGCTTGTTTTCCTCCAATGTTTGTAAACATTGTAAATGTAAACAAACACTGTATAGCCTAATAAAATGGTTAAAACAATAATGCCGATTTCAAATCAAATGTATTTATATAGCCCTTCTTACATCAGCTGATATCACAAAGTGCTGTACAGAAACCCAGCCTAAAACCCCAAACAGCAAGCAATGCAGGTGTAGAAGCACGGTGGCTAGGAAAAACTCCCTAGAAAGGCCAAAACCTAGGAAGAAACCTAGAGAGGAACCAGGCTATGAGGAGTGGCCAGTCCTCTTCTGGCTGTGCCGGGTGGAGATTATAACAGCACATGGCCTAGATGTTCAAATGTTCATAAATGACCAGCATTGTCAAATAATAATAATCATAGTAGTTGTCGAGGGTGCAACAAGTCTGTAACACAAGAGTAAGTGTCAGTTGGCTTTTTCATAGCCGATCTTTGAGAGTATCTCTACCGCTCCTGCTGTCTCTAGAGAGTTGAAAACAGCAGGTCTGGGACAGGTAGCACGTCCGGTGAATAGGTCAGGGTTCCAGCAGGTCTGGGACAACAGGTCTGGGACAGGTAGCACGTCCGGTGAACAGGTCAGGGTTCCATGGCTGCAGGCAGAACAGTTGGAACTGGAGCAGCAGCACGGCCAGGTGAACTGGGGACAGCAAGGAGTCATCAAGCCAGGTAGTCCTGAGGCATGGTCCTAGGGCTCAGGTCCTCCGAGAGAGAGAAATAAAGAAAGAGAAAGAGAGAATTAGAGAGAGCATATTTAAATTCACACAGGACACCGGAAAAGACAAGAGGAATACTCCAGATGTGACAGACTGACCCTAGCCCCCCGACACATAAACTACTGCAGCATAAATACTGGAGGCTGAGACAGGAGGGGTCAGGAGACACTGTGGCCCCATCCGATGAAACCTCCGGACAGGGCCAAACAGGTAGGATATAACCCCACCCACTTTGCCAAAGCACAGCCTCCACACCACTGGAGGGATATCTCCAACCACCAACATACCATCCCGGGACAAGTCCGAGTATAGCCCACAAAGATCTCCGCCACGGCACAGCCCAAGGGGGGGCGCCAACCCAGACAGGAAGACCACGTCAGTGACTCAACCCACTCAAGTGACGCACCCCTCCCAGGGACGGCATGGAAGAACACCAGTAAGCCAGTGACTCAGCCCCCGTAATAGGGGTAGAGGCAGAGAATCCCAGTGGAAAGAGGGGAAACCGGCCAGGCAGAGACAGCAAGGGCGGTTCGTTGCTCCAGCCTTTCCGTTCACCTTCACACCCCTGGGCCAGACTACACTTAATCATAGGACCTACTGAAGAGATATGTCTTCAGTAAAGACTTAAAGGTTGAGACTGAGTCTGTGTCTCTCACATGGGTAGGCAGACTATTCCATAAAAATTGAGCTCTATAGGAGAAAGCCCTGCCCCCAGCTGTTTGCTTAGAAATTCTAGGAACAATTAGGAGGCCCGCGTCTTGTGACCGTAGCGTACGTGTAGGTATGTACGGCAGGACCAAATCGGAAAGATAGGTAGGAGCAAGCCCATGTAATGCTTTGTAGGTTAGCAGTAAAACCTTGAAATCAGCCCTTGCCTTAACAGGAAGCCAGTGTAGGGAGGCTAGCACTGGAGTAATATGATACAATCTTTTGGGTTCTAGTCAGGATTCTAGCAGCCATATTTAGCACTAACTGAAGTTTATTTAGTGCTTTATCCGGGTAGCCGGAAAGTAGAGCATTGCAGTAGTCCAACCTAGAAGTAACAAAGGCATGGATTAATTTTTCTGCGTCATTTTTGGACAGAAAGTTTCAGATTTTTGCAATGTTACGTAGATGGAAAAAAGATGTCCTTGAAACAGTCTTGATATGTTCTTCAATAGAGAGATCAGGGTCCAGAGTAACGCCGAGGTCCTTCACAGTTTTATTTGAGACGACTGTACAAACATCCAGATTAATTGACAGATTCAACAGAAGATCTCTTTGTTTCTTGGGACCGAGAACAAGCATCTCTGTTTTGTTCGAGTTTAAGAGTAGAGAGTTTGCAGCCATCCACTTCCTTATGTCTGAGACACAGGCTTCTAGCGAGGGCAATTTTGGGGCTTCACCATGTTTCATTGAAATGTACAGCTGTGTGTCATCCGCATAGCAGTGAAATTTAACATTATGTTTTCGAATGACATCCCCAAGAGGTAAAATATATAGTGAAAACAATAGTGGTCCTAAAACGGAACCTTGAGGAACACCGAAATTTACAGTTGATTTTTCAGAGGACAAACCATTCACAGAGACGAACTGATATCTTTCCGACAGATAAGACCTAAACCAGGCCAGAACTTGTCCATGTAGACCAATTTGGGTTTCCAATCTCTCCAAAATAATGTGGTGATCGATGGTATCAAAAGCAGCCCTAAGATCTAGGAGCACGAGGACAGACGCAGAACCTCGGTCTGATGTCATTAAAAGGTCATTTACCACCTTCACAAGTGCAGTCTCAGTGCTATGATGGGGTCTAAAACCAGACTGAAGCGTTTCGTGTACATTGTTTGTCTTCAGGAAGGCAGTGAGTTGCTGCGCAACAGCTTTTTCTAAAATTTTTGAGAGGACTGGAAGATTCGATATAGGCCGATAGTTTTTTATAATTTCTGGTTCAAGATTTGGCTTTTTCAAGAGAGGCTTTATTACTGCCACTTTTAGTGAGTTTGGTACACATCCGGTGGATAGAGAGCCGTTTATTATGTTCAACATAGGAGGGCCAAGCACAGAAAGCAGCTCTTTCAGTAGTTTAGTTGGAATAGGGTCCAGTATGCAGCTTGAAGGATTAGAGGCCATGATTATTTTCATCATTGTGTCAAGAGATATAGTACTAAAACACTTTAGTGTCTCCCTTGATCCTAGGTCCTGGCAGGGTTGTGCAGACTCAGGACAACGGAGCTTTGGAGGAATTCGCAGATTTAAAGAGGAGTCCGTAATTTGCTTTCTAATGATCATGACCTTTTCCTCAAAGAAGTTCATGAATTCATCACTGCTGAAGTGAGAGCCATCCTCTCCTGGGGAATGCTGCTTTTTAGTTAACTTTGCGACAGTATCAAAAATAAATTTCGGATTGTTCTTATTTTCCTCAATTAAGTTGGAAAAATAGGATGATCGAGCAGCAGTGAGGGCTCTTCGATACTGCACGGTACTGTCTTTCCAAGCTAGTCGGAAGACTTCCAGTTTGGTGTGGCGCCACTTCCGTTCCAATTTTCTGGAAGCTTGCTTCAGAGCTCATGTATTTTCTGTATACCAGGGAGCTAGTTTCTTATGACAAATGTTTTTAGTTTTTAGGGCTGCAACTGCATCTAGGATATTGCGCAAGGTTAAATTGAGTTCCTCGGTTAGGTGGTTAACTGATTTTTGTCCTCTGACATCTGTGGGTAGGCAGAGGGAGTCTGTAAGGGCATCAAGGAATCTTTGGGTTGTCTGAGAATGTATAGCACGACTTTTAATGCTTCTTGGTTGGGGTCTGAGCAGATTATTTGTTGCGATTGCGAACGTAATAAAATGATGGTCCGATAGTCCACGATTATGAGGAAAAACATTAAGATCCACAACATTTATTCCATGGGACAAAACTAGGTCCAGAGTATGACTGTGGCAGTGAGTAGGTCCAGAGACATGTTGGACAAAACCCACTGAGTCGATGATGGCTCCAAAAGCCTTTTGGGGTGGGTCTGTGGACTTTTCCATGTGAATATTAAAGTCACCAAAAATTAGAATATTATCTGTGATGACTACAAGGCTGCATATGGCCCAGGAGGCCTGTAAACAGTAGCTATAAAAAGTGATTGAGTAGGCTGCATAGATTTCATGACTAGAAGCTCAAAAGACGAAAACGTCGTTGTTGTTTTTTTGGGGGTAAATTTAAATTTGCTATCGTAAATGTTAGCAACACCTCCGCCTTTGCGGGATGCGCGGGGGATATGGTCACTAGTGTTACCAGGGGGTGAGGCCTCATTTAACACAGTAAATTCATCAGGCATAAGCCATGTTTCAGACAGTCCAATCACATCAAGATTATGATCAGTGATTAGTTCATTGACTATAACTGCCTGTGAAGTGAGGGATCTAACATTAAGTAGTCCTATTTTGAGATGTGAGGTATCACAATCTCTTTCAATAATGGCAGGAATGGAGGAGGTCTTTATACAAGTGAGACTGCTAAAGCGAACACCGCCATCTTTAATTTTGCCCAACCTAGATCGAGGCACAGACACGGTCTCAATGGGGATAGCTGAGCTGACTACACTGACTGTGCTAGTGGCAGACTCCACTAAGCTGGCAGGCTGGCTAACAGCCTGCTGCCTGGCCTGCACCCTATTTCATTGTGGAGCTAGAGGAGTTAGAGCCCTGTCTATGTTCGTAGATAAGATAAGAGCACCCCTCCAGCTAGGATGGAGTCCGTCACTCCTCAACAGGCCAGGCTTGGTCCTGTTTGTGGGTGAGTCCCAGAAAGAGGGCCAATTATCTACAAATTCTATCTTTTGGGAGGGGCAGAAAACAGTTTTCAACCAGCGATTGAGTTGTGAGACTCTGCTGTAGAGCTCATCACTCCCCCTAACTGGGAGGGGGCCAGAGACAATTAATCGATGCCGACACATCTTTCTAGCTGATTTACACGCTGAAGCTATGTTGCGCTTGGTGACCTCTGACTGTTTCATCCTAACATCGTTGTTGCCGACGTGGATAACAGTATCACTATACTCTCTACACTCGCCAGTTTTAGCTTTAGCCAGCACCAGCTTCAGATTAGCCTTAATGTCGGTAGCCCTGCCCCCTGGTAAACAGTGTATGATCGCTGGATGATTCGTTTTAAGTCTAATACTGCGGGTAATGGAGTCGCCAATGACTAGGGTTTTCAATTTGTCAGAGCTAATGGTGGGAGGTTTCAGCGTCTCAGACCCCATAACAGGAGGAGCAGAGACCAGAGAAGTTTCGGCCTCCGACTCCGACTCGCTGCTTAATGGGGAGAACCGGTTGAAAGTTTCTGTTGGCTGAATAAGCGACACCGGTTGAGCATTCCTACAGCGTTTCCCTCCAGAAGCCATGAGAAAGTTGTCCGGCTACGGGGACCGTGCGAGGGGGTTTATACTAATGTTACTATCTGTACTTACTGGTGGCACAGACGCTGTTTCATCCTTTCCTACACTGAAATTACCCTTGCCTAACGATTGCGTCTGAAGCTGGGCTTGCAGCACAGCTATCCTCGCCGTAAGGCGATCGTTCTCCTGTATATTATAAGTACAACGAGTGCAATTAGAAGGCATCATGTTAATGTTACTTAGCTTCGGCTGTTTGAAGTCCTGACGAACCATGTCCAGATAAAACCTCCGGGGTGAAAAAGTTGAATGAAAAAAGTTGAGTGAGGGAAAAACTAAAAATATACGGTAATGAAAAAGTAAAAACCGTGAAGTAGTCAGGTAGCAAAGTAAGATCGGCAACAAAACACACAGCAGCACGTAAACAAGTCTGCAAGATATCATGGATGGCCAGTCCTTGCTTTCGTAGCTCTGTCAATTAATCTCAGAGTGGTTACATTTCTCCAGGCCCATCCCTCAGCTCTTTACCAAAACAGAGGCGGGGCGACCGTTTTATTTTTGTTGCATATTATGAAGATATCAATGTGACACCAACAAAAAGGTAAACAATAGGCCAATAGCAATTGCAGCATATGGCATTCATTTTTCACATGTAAATAGCTCTTTTCAGTAGTGCTCAAAGCATGTCATTCCATGAGCACAGCCTTTATTTTTTAACTTGAATAAATTAGTCCAATCAGTTCTCCATGACAACAAAATCATAAACAACAGAGTAGGGCTGACTAATAAGTCCTTCGTTTTGGGGTCATGATCAGGTAAAACAATTTGGCTCATATATATTTCCATATTTCCAAGTCCTATTCTTTAAGTTCAAGGGGTATAACATTTATTGGAATGACTGGAATTCTGATAGACTTTGGTTTTTAATGTAATGATATAATTTAATCATGTATTATATGTATTAGAAAACGATGGGTTAGAGGCCTACATAACCAACCCATAATGTCAAATTTAACATCCATATATGGCCAGCTATGTAAACTTAAATATTGATTTATCCTGGATTTTGTTCAATTGGTAACATACATTTTTGTCTTCTTTCACTGCCTCTTAAGGGGAAAGTAATCCAAAAGTAACTGAATGTAATCAGATTATTTGACTGAGTTTGGGTAATCTTAATGTTCCGTTACTGATTACAATTTTGGACAGGTAACTAGTAACTGTAACGGATAACATTTCGACAGTAACCTACCCAAACCTGGTGACAATAAAAACATATTTCTTTATACTATTGTGTTTACTGTGGTGTTTTTGCGAACATGACTGTAGTATACTGTAATATCACTGTTGTGTTTTTGTAGACTTTACATCAGTATTCACTGTAGTGTTTTTGCGGACATGACTGTAGAATACTATATTATTCACTGTAGTGTTTTTGCTGACTTTACTGTAGTATTCACTGTAATGTTTTTGAGGACATGGCTATAGTATACTATAGTATTCACTGTTGTGTTTTTGCAGACTTCTCTGTATTAGTCAACACCTTGCACCTTCGACTGTAGTATATTGTAGTAACCCCTGCTGACTAGGGTTAGCTAAAATGGCACAACTACCAGACCATGCCAGTTACTGTTTAGAGGAACAACTGAATCAGAACATAAGACACACAGGTTCGTGACAGGCCACCTATTGAGTTGGGTCAGTTCTGAGCAATGCAACGGCCCAGACAACACCTTTCAAAAATATATACATTTTTATTACAATTCTAACATTAACATTAATAACATTCCATTTTTATAACAATTGTAACATTAAATGTTAAATGCAGGTCGTAGGCCGATTAAAGGGAAACAGTACAGAGGCAGATATAAAGAACAAGATCAGTTTATTAAAGTTTATAGGATTAGGTTTGCTTGTTTGACACAGATAAATAACACAAACAATTTGAAATATGTGTTTCCCTGGCAACCTTATTAGGGGAGGACATGCAGGACATATAAAAGCAAGCACTACACAATCAAGGTATAATACAGTGTGGAGTATAGGATTCTACAATATACTACAGTTTACTACAGAATTATATAGTACAGTTGAAGTCGGAAGTTTAGTCATTAAAACTCCTTTTTCAACCACTCCACAAATTTCTGGTTAACAAACTATAGTTTTGGCAAGTCGGTTAGGACATCTACTTTGTGCATGACACAAGTCATTTTTCCAACAATTGTTTACAGACAGATTATTTAACTTATAATTCACTGTATCACAATTCCAGCGGATCAGAAGTTTACATACACTAAGTTGACTGTGCCTTTAAACAGCTTGGAAAATTCCAGAAAATGGTGTCATGGCTTTAGAAGCTTCTGATAGGCTAATTTACATAATTTGAGTCAATTGGAGGCGTACCTGTGGATGTATTTCAAGGTCTACCTTCAAACTAGGTGCCTCTTTGCTTGACATCATGGAAAAATCTAAAGAAATCAGCCAAGACCCCAGAAAAACAAATGGTAGACCTCCACAAGTCTGTTTCATCCTTGGGAGAAATTTCCAAACGCCTGAATGTACCACTTTCATCTGTATGAACAATAGTACGCAAGTATAAACACCATGGGGCCACGCAGCCATCACACCGCTCAGGAAGGAGACACGTTCTGTCTCCTAGAGATGAACGTACTTTGGTGCGAAAAGTGCAAATCAATCCCAGAACAACAGCAAAGAACCTTATGAAGATACTGGAGGAAACAGGCACAAAAGTATCTATATCCACAGTAAAATGAGTCCTATATCGACATAACCTGAAAGGCCGCTCAGCAAGGAAGAAGCCACTGCTCCAAAACCGCCATAACAAAGCCAGACTACGGTTTGCAACTGCACATGGGGACAAAGATTGTACTTTTTGGAGAAATGTCCTCTGGTCTGATGAAACAAAAATAGAACTGTTTGGCCATAATGACCATCGTTATGTTTGGAGGAAAAAGGGGGAGGCTTGCAAGCCGAAAAACACCATCCCAACCGTGAAGCACTGGGGTGGCAGCATCATGTTGTGGGGGTGCTTTGCTGCAGGAGGGACTGGTGCACTTCACAAAATAGATGGCATCATGAGGAAGAAAAATTATGTGTATATTTTGAAGCAACATCTCCAGACATCAGTCAGGAAGTTAAAGCTTGGTCACAAATGGGTCTTCCAAAAGGACAAAGACCCCAAGCATTCTTCCAAAGTTGTGGCAAAATGGCTTAAGGATAACAAAGTCAAGGTATTGGAGTGGCCATCAAAAGCCCTGACCTCAATTCTATAGAAACTTTGTGGGCAGAACTGAAAAAGTGTGTACGAGCGAGGAGGCCTACAAACCTGACTCAGTTACACCAGCTCTGTCAGGAGGAATGAGCCAAATTCACCCAACTTATTGTGGGAAGCGTGTGGAAGGCTACCAGAAACGTTTGACCCAAGTTAAACAATTTAATGGCAATGCTACCAAGTACAATTGAGTGTATGTAAACTTCTGACCCACTGGGAATGTGATGAAAGAAATAAAATCTGAAATAAATAATTCTCTCTACTATT
This sequence comes from Salmo salar, assembly GCF_965601325.2. Classification (NCBI taxonomy): domain Eukaryota; kingdom Metazoa; phylum Chordata; class Actinopteri; order Salmoniformes; family Salmonidae; genus Salmo; species Salmo salar. The sequence continues at coordinate 96,627,663 of NC_138300.1, forward strand.
ATTCTGACATTTCACATTCTTAAAATAAAGTGGTGATCCTAGCTGACCTAAGACAGGGAATTTTTACTAGGATTAAATGTCAGGAAATGTGAAACACTGAGTTCAAATGTATTTGGCAAAGGTGTATGTAAACTTCTGACTTCAACCGTAATTTGTAGTATTTTGTTGATGTCGACTGGCATGCCAGCAGCAAGTGTTCCACATCGTAATAATTAAGGGCAGTTTCCAATTAAGCTGTGTATAGAGGTTGACTGTTTTGGTTCGTTCAGGGCATCTCTTTACCATTGTAGAAGATGGCGTGTCTTCAGAGGACGGGAGTGGTGACCCTGGTTTAGACCAAACTGTGAGAGGAGAAAATTGTAAGTACCGGCATATGTTTATGGCAAATGTACCCATCATTCCGCTAAGCTTCTCCCTTGCTGTAGATCTGTGTGTTTATTATTGCTTTGCCAGAATGTCCCTTTTTATTGATTTAAATCTATGATGTGAAATAACCTATAAATACCTATACAAGGTGTTGGTTGTCAGTAGAAATTGTGTTCCCTGTGTGGCTTAAAACAAAGCTAATAAGTCTGGCTGCACATCTGACTGGCTGACTTACTGCAAATTAAGAAATTATGTGACTAAACTCATCAAAAAGAAGAATAAACTGTATTATGAAGCCAAGATCAATGATATAATTTAAATGAAATTATGGGCAGAAAGACAAATTAAACTCCATCTTTCATCAAATCAGATGGCTTATTCATCACAAAACCATTTGATTTTGCCAATTATTTTAATGATTACGTCATTGACAAAGTTGCCAAACTTATGCAGGAAAAGCCAACAACAAACACTGAGCCATTGTACTCATGCATTAAAAACTAATGATAAAAGAAAAGCATTGTAACTTTTGAATTTTGGGAAGTTATTGTGGGAGAGGTGAAAAAAATCGATATCAATCAATAATGACAAACCTCCTGGCATTGACAACTTAGATGGAAAGCTACTAGGATGGTAGCTGACTCTATAGACACTTTTATCTGTCATACTGTATCTTTAATCTGAGCCTAGAGGAAAGTCTTTGTTCTCAGGCCAGGAGCGAAGCCAAAGTCATTCCTCTACTCAAGAGTGGTAAAGCGGCCTTTACTGGTTCTAACAGCAGACCTATCAGCTTGCCGCCAGCTCTCATCAAACTGTTGGGAAAATTTGGGTTTGACCAAATACAATGCTATTTCTATGTAAACAAATTAACAACAGACTTTCAGCATGCTTATAGAGAAGAGCACTCAACATGTACTGCACTGACACAAATGATGATTGGTTGAAAGAAATTGATAAGAAGATTGTGGGAGCTGTACTGTTAGATTTCAGTACAGCCTTTGATATTATTGACCATAACCAGTTGTTGAGAAAATGTATGTGTTATGGCTTTCAACCTCTTACCACTAGGCAGGTAGCCTAGTGGTTAGAGCTTTGGGCCAGTAACCAAAAGGTTTCTGGATTGAATCCCCGAGCTGACAAGGTAAAGATCTGTCATTCTGCCCCTGAACAAGGCAGTTAACCCACTGTTCCCTGGTAGGATGTCATTGTAAATAAGAATTTGTTCTTAACTGACTTGCCTGGTTAATTAAAGGTTAAATGAAAAACCTCTGCCATATTGTAGATTCCGAGCTATCTAGCTACTAGAACTCAGAGGGTTTTCTTTAATGGAAGCTTTTCTAATATAAAACATGTAAAGTGTGGTGTACCGTAGGGCAGCTCTCTAGGCCCTCATCTTTTCTATTTTTACCAATGACCTGCCACTGGCATTAAACAAAACATGTGTGTCCATGTATGTTGATGATTCAACCATATACGCATCAGTAACCACAGCTAATGAAGTCACTGAAACACTTAACAAAGTGCTGCAGTCAGTTTTGGAATGGATGGCCAGTAATAAACTGTTCCTGAACATCTCGAAAACTAAGAGCATTGTATTTGGTACAATTCATTCCCTATGTTCTAGACCTCAGATGAATATGGTAATGAATGATGTGGCTGTTGAACAAGTTGAGGAGACTAAATTACTTGGTGTTACCTAAGATTGTAAACTTTCATGCACAACACATATAGATTCAATGGTTGTACAGATGTCGAGAGGTCTGTCTGTAATAAAGAGATGCTCTGCTTTTTTGACATCACGCTCCACAAAGCAAGTCCAGTAGGCTCTAGTTTTATCTTATCTTGATTATTGTCCAGTCATGTAGTCAAGTGCTGCAAAGAAAGACCTAGTTAAGCTGCAGCTGGCCCAGAACAGAGCGGCACTTTTTGCTCTTCATTGTAATCAGAGGGCTATATATGAGTACTATGCATGCCAGTCTCTCTTGGCTAAGGGTTGAGGGAATTCTGACAGCGTCACTTCTGGTTTTTATAAGACACATTCATGTGTTGGAAATGTCAAATTGTTTTCATAGTCAACTTACACACAGCACTGACACATACACATACCCCATCAGACATGCCACAGGGGTATTTTCATAGTTCACAGGTCCAGACCAAATCCAAGGAGACGTACAGTATTATACAGAGCCATGAGCGCATGGAACTCACTTCCATCTTATATAGCGCAAGTGAACAGCAAACCTGGATTCAAAAAACAAATAAAGTAACACCTCACGGCACAACACCTATCCACCATGTGACCTACTTGTTGTGTGTATGTACTGACATGTATGTGTAACTGATAGATGCACACACACACTACATGTTCATGTTTTTAAATGTATGGAAATTATATTTTTTAAATTCTGTAATCTCTTTTTTGTTATGTAAGACTAGCTGTTGCCATGGGGATCCTAATCAATCACATCAAACTGTTTGTCTGATTGACTACTCTGCTAATCACAAGCTTGTCTGATTGTCAGGGAACCCATGTCTGGAGGGCCAGGATGTGTTTTCCACGGTCAAAGAGAACAGCATGATAGGAGAACTCATCGCTGAGCTCAACACTGAGCTGACAGCCAATGATGTTGTCTGGAGCCTAACTGGGGAGGACGCTGATTGGTTCTTCCTAGAAAGGCGGAGCATCAGACTCAATGCCCCATTGGATAGAGTTCTGGACCGGGAGGTAAAAACATTATCACAAATTCGTCACAATGATGACAGGGTTCTGTCTTGGTTTAGTTGACTCAAACAACAACACTCAGCAAGGTCATGTGCAGATATGAAGCATTATATATGTTGTGTGTGTGTCTGTGTGTGTGTGTCTCAGGTGCAGGGCCCAGTCCTGATGGCAGCGTTGACCTGCTATGAGGAGGACACCGTGCAGGTAGAGACTGTACATATCTGGAAATATATTTGTCCTTTATACCAAGTGATATTACTATGGATCCAAAACTTCTAAATGTGTGTGTGTGTGTGTGTGTGTTTCAGAGTGAGTACAGGATCATGGTGGAGATTCTGAATGAGAATGATAACACTCCTGAGTTTGTGGAGAGCACCATACAGCCCCGCAGCATCAGTGAGGTAAGTAGGCTATACTACATACATACTCACGTACGCACACATATACAGTACACACACACACACACACACACACACACACACACACACACACACACACACACACACACACACACACACACACACACACACACACACACACAAATACAGACATAAACTGAAGCCGATTATTGCGTGATGTCCATGTCTAGCTGGCTGAGGTGAAGACAGTGATGTTTACAGTCCAGGCCACAGATGCAGATGGCGACACCATAATGTACTCCATCGACCAGACCTCGGTACAGTATCAATAAAGTTTTATACATAAATAAATACCAGATCTCCTTACTGTATCAAATAAATAAAAAATACTTCTGCATTGAAATGAGTGTGTACAGTATTTGTGTGTGGTCTCTGTTCCAGCCTGATGCTGCCTACTTCAGAGTGGATCTCCCTAACAGTGGAGAGGTGATACTGGCCAAGCCTCTGGACTACGAGACCAAAACACAACTGAAGATCACCATATATGCTTCGGTACACTAAATGCACCTAGCCTATGGTTACAGAAAGAACTTGGCTGTGCCTACCATCTGCTTGATATATTTTGTGAATAATGCACACCTTTAACCAATCAGATTGCATGACTGGAACTAATATCTCAGTCTGATATACGGTCTGTGTGTGTGTGTGTGTGTGTGTGTGTGTGTGTGTGTGTGTGTGTGTGTGTGTGTGTGTGTGTGTGTGTGTGTGTGTGTGTGTGTGTGTGTGTGCGTGTGCGTGTGTTTGCGTGTGTGTAGGAGATGAATACTGTGGAGAAGTTCAACACCAGTGCCATCCTGACCGTGAATATCCTGGACGGAGATGACCAGTACCCACAATTCCTGCCGTGCACGCCCCCCTCTAACGACCAATCGCATCGTGTCTGCACCAACCCCGTCTACACGGTTAACATCACAGAAGGCGAACAGGTTAGTGCCCAGGGTTAGGGTTAGGTGTTGGTGGTAGGTGTTAGGGGTTAGGGACTGATGTATTGTGTTAATGTTGTCTCTGTTATAGGACGTTCTTCTGGACTTCTCTCCTGGGCCGATCAATGCTGTGGATGGAGACAGAGGCCTCAGCTCACCTCTCAGCTATAGCATCCTGTCAGGTACAACACACACACACACATACACACACATACAAACCACCATCGTTTATCTTTAGAATGAAATGCAACGTAGTATTGGGAGTTGATAAACAGTATAGTTTACAAGGCTACCAATTACTTCACACTGGAAAAAGTTAAGCTAAACTAAACCTACTCTTAAGAAAATTATAGTTTACTTAACTAAAGTTACTCTGAAAAAGTAGTTCACTACATCCAAACTACTTGATGAAAAATTATCATATGTAAATCTGTTATGTCACAGACTACAAATTGCAAGAACAGATCACTTTGGGGTCATATGTTAGCAGAATGTGCAATTTAGCCTATTAAACAGAAAAACGATGTTGTAAGTGAGAATTAGGCAGGTCTGATGCCGAGAAAGGAAATAATTGCCAACTTCACCCAAATGTAATTAAATATTTGCAAAAAAAATATGTGTGTAGTTCCAGTAGTTAGCTACACTGCTACTTGGCAAAAAAAGTAATTAAATACTGAAAACACTACCTAAATTTAAATTTAGTTCAACTACCACCAAGCTACTGCAAAATGTAGCTATATTACTAGTTTAACTACATATAGTTCACTACTCCCCAACACTGTTGACAATATATGTTGTCAGGGGCTGATAATGGGCGTTTTGTGATGGATGAGCTGACAGGGGAGGTGCGTCTGATGAAAGAAGTAGAGAACAGACTACTGACACCCACACTACGCCTACGGGTCATGGTGAGACACACACACACACACACACACACACACACACACACACACACACACACACACACACACACACACACACACACACACACACACACACACACACACACACACACACACACGACTACAGAGACTCTAAATAACTGAAAACTCTCTCCCCTTCCTCAGGCGTACCAGAGGAATGACCCTAGGAAGTACTCAGTTGCCACAGTGGTGGTCCGTGTTGTGGCTGTCAACCGCTTTCCTCCCCAGTTTGGTCGGGCCGAATACCGGGGTTTTGTCACTGAAGGCAACAGCCCTGCCTCACTGGTCAACACTTACGGAAACACCGTGCTGCTGCTACAGATACAGGACAGGGACTTCTCTGATGTATGCATACAAACACACACACACACACACACACACACACGCTCATACACACAGCTGGACTATGCATTGTGTAATATTCTGTAACTTCAACTCTCTCTTCTCTCAATTGGTAGGGGATTAATCCCAAGATGCACTACTCCCTAAGGTCCTCGTCCAATCACACAGAGTTTTACCACATCACACAGGAGGGGCTTCTGATCGCCAGGACCAATCAGCTACGGCCATCACAGAAACACAGTCTGAAGGTGGGCTTTGATTGGACAGAACAGTATACGAGAGAGCAACGTAATGATGGACAAGCTACATTGGTGGTGATGATGATGATGATGATGATGATATCCTGCAGGTAGTGGCTGTGGATCTGGAGTCAGGTGACATGGCCACGGCTCTCATAAAGGTGGAGGTGCTGTATGAAGGACAAATAGGTAACACAGCCGCACGCACGCACGCACGCACACACACACACACACACACACACACACACACACACACACACACACACACACACACACACACACACACACACACACACACACACACACACACACACACACACAATTACAATTTGTGTGGTCGTACTTGCTCTACAGTTCATCATCATCAGTGTAAGTGCGCATGCAGTACCAGTCAAAAGTCTGGACACCTTCTCATTCAAGGGTTTTTCTTAATTTGTACTATTATCTACATTGTAGAATAATAGTGAAGACATTAAAACTATGAAATAACACATTTGGAATCATGTAGTAACCAAAAAAGTGTAAAACAAATCAAAATATATTTTAGATTTTAGATTCTTCAAAGTAGCCACCCTTTGCCTTGATGACAGCTTTGCACACTCTTGGCATTCTCTCAACCAGTTTTACCTTTACCTTTTCCAACAGTCTTGAAGGAGTTCCCACATATGCTGAGTACTTGTTGGCTGCTTTTCCTTCACTCTGAGGTCCAACTCATCCCAAACCATCTCAATTGGGTTGAGGTCGGGTGATTGTGGAGGCCAGGTCATCTGATGCGGCACTCCATCACTCTCCTTCTTGGTGAAATAGCCCTTACACAGCCTTGGGGTGTGTTGGGTCGATGTTCTTTTGAAAAACAAATGATAGACCCACTAAGCAAAAACCAGATGGGATGGTGTATCGCTACAGAATTCTGTGGTAGCCATGCTGGTTAAGTGTGCCTTGAATTCTAAATAAATCACAGACAGTGTCACCAGCAAAGCACCCCCACACCATCACACCTCCTCCTCCATGCTTCACGGTGGGAACCACACATGCAGAGATCATCCGTTCACCTTCTCTGTGTCTCGCAAAGACACGGCAGTTGGAACCAAAAATCTCAAATTTGGACTCATCAGACCAAAGGACAGATTTCCACTGGTCTAATGTCCATTGCTCGTGTTTCTTGGCCCAAACATGTCTCTTCTTATTATCGGTGTCCTTCAGTAGTGGTTTCTTTGCAGCAATTCAACCATGAAGGCCGGATTCACACAGTCTCCTCTGAAAAGTTAATGTTGAGATGTGTGTTACTTGAACTCTGTGAAGCATTTATTTGGGCAGCAATTTCTGAGGATGGTAACTCTAATGAGCTTATCCTCTGCAGCAGAGGTAACTCTGGGTCTTCCTTTCCTTTGGCGGTCCTCATGAGAGCCAGTTTCATCATAGCGCTTGATGGTTTTTGCGACTGCACTTGAAGAAACTTTCAAAGTTCTTGAAATTTTCCGGATTGACTGACCTTTATGTCTAAAGTAATGATGGACTGTCGTTTCTCTTTGCTTGTTTGAGTTGTTCTTGCCATAATATGGACTTGGTCTTTTACCAAATAGGGCTATCTTCGGTATACCATCCCTACCTTGTCACAACACAACTGATTGGCTCAAATGCATTAAGAAGGAAAGAAGTTCCACAAATTAACTTTTAACAAGACACACCTGTTAATTGAAATGCATTCCAGGTGACTACCTCATGAAGCTGGTTGAAAGAATGCCAAGAGTGTGCAAAGCTGTCATCAAGACAAAGGGTGGATACTTTGAAGAAACTCAAATATAAAATAGATTTTGATTTGTTTAACACTTTTTTGGTTACTACATGATTCCATATGTGTTATTTCATAGTGTTGATGTCTTCACTATTATTCTACAACATAGAAAATAGTAAAAAAATTAAGAAAAACACTTGAATGAGTAGGTGTGTCCAAACCTTTGACAGGTACTATATGTGTGTGCAGTCCCTCAGGGCCCATTGGGGGACGGGCGTCTCCATGGTAGCTGTGCAGTAGGCAAGGCTATGGGTGTGGTCATCCTGGGGCTGACTCTGTTAGGCTGCGCTCTGTATGCACTGCAGCATGTCCTCAGGACATACAAAGGACTGAAGGACCCAGAGGACAGGGGCTGTATAGCACAGGGAAAACACCCCAATGTGGTGAGATATACTGACACTTCACCCTGACCCCTACCCTTTTAACTTTTAACCTCTAACATTTAGACATTCTGGTCCTGTGCACTGACCTGTGTGTCTCTCTGCTTTATCTTCCCTGCTGGTCTAGAGATTACAATGGTTCCAACTGGTGAGTCTTTACTCTTCTCTCTACTTGTGTGTGTGTGTGTGTGTGTGTGTGTGTGTGTGTGTGTGTGTGTGTGTGTGTGTGTGTGTGTGTGTGTGTGTGTGTGTGTGTGTGTGTGTGTGTGTGTGTGTGTGTGTGTGTGTGTGTGTGTGTGTGTGTGTGTGTGTGTGTGTGTGTGTGTGTGTGTGCGTGTGTGTGTAACCTTTCCAACTGGTGAGTTAATAGATACAGGAGCAAGTGAGCTAACATCACATAGTGTATCAGTGAGACAGTCAGTCAGCCATGTCGATTTGTGTCTTTTCTCCCCAGGTGAGTCACAGTAGCCCCATGCCAGTCCTTGATGAGGTGAAGCTCAAAAAGGAGGGTCTAAGCACCTCCACCTCCAAGCTCCTGGGCGGTCAGAGCATCTACACACCTGCAGACTCGGACCCTTCTCCATTCAACGCTTTACCCATAGCTACACCCTCAACAACCTACATCCAGCCTATACTAGCCAGCTCCACTCATACAGACCCCAATCATGGCCCTGCGTCACACAACTCCACCCATACACCTGCTACAACCATCACACCTGAACTACTCAAGACATCCACTCAACTCCTGGGCAACTCCAGCTCTAGTACCCCCACACACCCATCACCTACACCTACCATGGATCAGACAGACTCACCTTTAGCTACACACCCCTCCCCTGTTGCAGATGCAATAGGTACACCCACTCAGGTAGAAGAGACACCTACCTCACCTAACCAACAGCAGGTACACACACCTTTACTTCCTCCCACTCCGATCAACTCACCCCCTCACCCCACACCCCCTCCTACCTCACCTACCACACCTCTCCCTTTCTCACCTACTCCAAACCCGATACACAATCCTGAGTGTACAGGATATAATCACACACCTTTACTTACTCCACTCTGTCCAGAGCAGGACAGGGTAGGGACACCCCCACCTAAACCCACCCCAGGGCAAACACATACCCCTGCACCCTGCCCAGAGCAGGTAGGACAACCAGGGTACCCTGAGGAGCGCAGACCCTCCACACACAGCCCTGAGACAGCCTCCATCGGTGATGATGACTGCTTCCTGGGGGATGAAGAGGCCATCAGGACCAGTGATGATGATGAGGATGAAGAGCTGGTGAGACTCTATTCTCACATACAGCCCACATTCCTGATAACAGACTACGACAATGACATCACGACTGAGATCCCTGCCAGTGGTGGAGAGGAGGAGGGGACTGGGACCAGCGAAGGAGTGGAGAGAGTGAGGGATTGGATGGAGGGAAACAAGGGAGGGGCCAGGAGAGACAGGGATGATATGGAAGGAAAGGGGGGTAATTTGGAGAGCGAAGGGGAGAGTTTGAAACAGGGGAGTCCATCATCTCAACCCTGTGATACAGAGCAGGAAGTATCAGTGGACCAATCAAAGGAGTGATAAACAGTAACCCAGCAACACTCTATTTCAACACTCTCTAGTCACTGAGACCAAACATTTAAGAACACTCTGAAACACGCTCGCACAAACACACACAGACACACACACACGTACACTGATGACATTCGAACATCCTAGACTTGC